>NW_024747233.1:0-12500 GCF_018991925.1 Homarus americanus
GCTGAATATTTTGTTAAGGAATTTATGGTTCTTTATTATACACAACAAAAACTCTCATCCTTTGTCTACCCTTTTATAGTCCGATTGTCTTTGTTTTTTTATTGTTGTTGCCTGTTGGGATCTGGGTAGACTTTTAACTATATTCTAAATCCCAACTCGTAACAATATATATATATATATATATATATATATATATATATATATATATATATATATATATATATATATATATATATATATATATATATATATTTGTTTAAATAAATTGTGTAGTTGGGGCCATTAACTAACCTAAACTAACCTAACCACACAAACGCGGGGGCTTGTTTACTGGGCACCCTCCCCCACCCACCCCCTCGCATCGTGTGGAAGGCCAAACGAAAAAGCATTACAACGCTCAACGGGGAAGCATGCCGCGTTCATGCTTATCTTCAAGACTGACTTAGCGTGTCTGGCTGTGGTGTTGTGGATCGTGTAAAGGTGACTTAGCTTTTCAGGCTGATCTACACCTCTTGAGAATTCTTGTGCTCCTCTTTTGTTGTATTGTACATATAAATAAATCATCTTAGAACGTCCCTGATTAAATTAACATCGATGCAATATTTTTAGTCTTATGTAGCTAAAGACACAACTATCGGTGTATAAGCCAATAATCGATGCGGCTCTCTTGAAGGTGGACCTGCAGCCTTGGGAGGGCTATAAATAATGTGTGAGTTAATCTCCATCAACAACAAAAATATGTTGTCTTAAACCTACAGATTCTATAAGTGAATTGTGAGGGATCGTAAGAATACTTTTCGTAGAGCCTAAGTATTTCATTTATATTTGTTTGGTTAAGATAGTTATAAAAAAGGTGGAATATTATTATCGGTATTTATTATCTACAGATGGCACACGACTAAGCGTATAGACATGACATAAAACTGCTGTAGTTTATCTTGGTTAGGTGACTCGAGGGCACCATATTGGTTCCATGCATGTGTAGTTGATGTTGGTAAACAATGCTACGTGAAAGCTGTCTCATCCTCCCTTTCCGCGTTTAGAAACAAAATGATCGGATGTTATTGATGGGGAATGTGTTAGTCCACTGCAGGAGGAGTGAAAAATATACAGATTCCTTAGAGCACCAACTGAGGGTAATACGAGTCAATTGAAAGCATCGTTTTCTTCCCTTGAGAACTTAGTTGTAACTTTACTTTTAATAGCTGCTGTCTAGTATATGAAACGACTAGTACATGGTTTAAAGACTCTATTTGTTGAAACACTTAAAGGCTTTTCGTGATAACAACAGCTTCCCCGAGGTGTGTTGTGTCTAGTAAGGTATAACTAGTCATATGAAAATACTTCTCTAAATTCTAACATACGACTCCTGGATATTAATATTTTATAGATCCCTTTTTTGTATAGTCTTGATACATCGTCAACAACACTGACTTGTTTCACTGTGATTGTTGTATAATTGTTAACATTTTTATCGTCAGTTTAACAGCTCTAGTTTTGCCCGTCTCTCGACCTCCTCTCTGTAACACTAAAATTTCTATCTTTTCTTCCATTATCTCCCAAATTTGCCAATCCAGCTTTAAACTTTCTCATTTCTACTTTTCTCTGCTACATTTCCCTCTGCCTTTCACGATGTAGTTTCTGTTGGTGTAATATATTTGTTGAGTGTAATAGCCCCGAACCCCTCAGCACAACACTGGCAAATGGCAGCACAAGTGTAACAACTACCATTATATCTTTTAAACTATTCTTGTAATAGTTGGGTAGTGGCTCTTAGTTTGTGAAATGGTCTCTTTCTCGGATAGAGTATATGGGGATATATTTTTTATTTTATGTAATCAACAGTTATTTCCATATGGCAGGGCTGAGCACGAATGGCTTTAAAATATTAGGCGTAGTTAAGTCTTTCAGCTACAATAAAATGATAAAGCTTAAAAACATCATATTTTGTTTTTGTTTCCAGTTTGAGAATTTGTCTTGTAACGAGTTGGACAAAGAGCGTGGAGACGTATACATAAATGCACAAGGACAATATCCACATGGTGTGTACTGTGGCCGTAGTGTAGTATTGTGCTCGTTGCCAAAGTTACACCAGGCTAAAGTTTAACAATAGTACATGTGGTGTTTGGTTAAAATTCTTTCTTTTTGTTTTTCAATGACGTATTTCCTGTAGTATAAATTAAAGTTTAACATTACCACTCAGTGTAAATACTCACAGATGCATTATTTTTCATGATAAAATATAAAATAGTGTATTTGTTAAGAATTACCTTTTAAGAGTGGGCTGAAACCACTAACTCCACTCCCAGAGACAGAGATCCGCTCCATACACCATCTATGACAACGAATGAGCAGACTGACCTGTAAAGTCAGACATAAACCTTGAGCTGATCTCCTGAACCACCGGAATTTCGGGGTCCTGTCTTTCTCGGTGTAAAAATCAATACATCTCGTGTGACAAAGCCAGTACCCTATTTTAACAAATAAATTCATATCTATGCGCTTTCTGTATATGGCCGACTTCCCCCTAGCCAAATAAAATGGAGGACTTTGCTCTAGAGGGGATACAAAACATTCCACAACTTTTCACTTTTCGTAAATAAATTACTTCTTCTGCAGAGTCGTACGGGACCACTTTCACCTGCAATACTCTTCTGAACGTCATTAATAAAACAAATTTAATCAGTTTCGTAAGTGTTTAAATATTTCCCGTTTACAGTTAGTGATATATTATTCGTCTGAGACAAAAACATGTATTTTCCTCCCCAATTTGACTGACACGATGAAGACGATATTATAACTTAACACGACATCTTGAACAATATGTTTCCTATAGTGTGTGTGTGTGTGTGTGTGTGTGTGAGATGCATGAAATTAGTTAATACATTATGGCCAAACTGTCTTTCCTCTCTGGTATTCCTTCCCTCACTACACTCACGCTGCTCCTCCATAACCCGGTAGTTACTGTTGTCTTGAAGGGAAACACTGTATAATTAAGATAAATATTACATCAATTAAACATTATACAGTTTCCTATAATGTAATTAGTAAGTTTAAAATATGAGAAGAATTAATGACAATATAAGTTTTAAAAAAAAATATTATGGTAGGCCAAATAACATTATAACAGCCACTCATCATAAAGTCACAGTCCGTAAACCTTGAATAATAACCTCATTATTTTTGCTCTGATTTACAGTCTTGTATCTGATGTACTGACGAGTATTATAATGTGTACAGTCATTAATATCATGGCTTGAATAGAATAACTCTCGAACTATAAATTAAGTATATAACTCTCAGAGAAAAAAACTTGTGACAAAAAACTATGAAGGAGTGTTAGTGTGGCTGTAAATCACAATTAGTTTTCCCTGCACTACCGGGTAACAGTCGAAGTAGCTCTACCTGACGTGCTTAACACAATTATAGGAACAAGAACAAAAGCCAGAGTGATATAGAGATAAAGGAAGTGGGTGAGAGGGAGAGGATGAAAAGAACAGTTAATAAGGAAAGAGAGAGAGAGAGAGAGAGAGAGAGAGAGAGAGAAACCCCTATTACCGACTGGCATGTTTACGAGTGTGGTTATAAAGTCATTACCAACATGATATAGAAGAAGATCGATTTCAGAATCTAGGGAGAGAGGTCAGAAGGCACACTTTTTAAGTATCATGTATCTGTGAAGTTATGCCAGTGTCACTTTATGTTAGTAATGAATTTTATAGCTTTAACATATCATTGATAATTAATGATTTACAAATAAAGAAAATTTTTCCACCTTTTGTATTTATTTACAATATTAAATGTATCCATTGGAGCACGATATTCACAAATTAATAATTGGTTAATTTTATTTTTGTCACGCAAATAATAAATTCCTCGATTGTTATAATTATGTTGTGATTAAACGGCTACAGATGTTTGCGATTTTGGTGGGGGTGGAGGCAGGTCGACGTTGTCTTATGGACAATTTCCAGCGATTCTTTAACGCAAAATCATCATGATGGTAATACTAAGAGATTCTTTTTGTCTTGAGGAGGTTTAGGATCAGTTCTATAAAAAAAAAATCTTAGCGACATTAAGGCATTTGTCTACAAACGATCTTGGGTACTTTAAGTTCAATCCAATATTATAGATACCTGTATATTCAAATTCCACGTCAATGAATGTTTTTACGTGCTCTACGAATATGCAGTCCAGAATTCATAGATGAGGTATTTGAATATATCTATAATATTGGACTGAACTTAAAGTACCCTTGACCTTTTACTGTATATTACAGTGGCCTTGTTATTAACTACTCATCCGGTCTGTACTCTCCCCTGAAGATATGCATTACACGAAAGCGCTTGGGAACTTCGTGTTGTCTTTTTTCCGTGTGGTTATCAGCAGATATTTGGATCATGTGCACTTAAAGTGATACGAATATATTTTCATATATATGCATGTTTGCCCCTGTGTGTGTGTGTGTGTGTGTGTGCACTGCATCGTCGTAGTGTCTTACTTATATGATAATATAATATTCTATATTGATTAGATAGCATAATTTTAAATCGTTAATTAATAATATTGGGATATAAACATACTCAAGTAAGCTGGTAGTATATTGATGTGATTGTGACTTAATACAAACTTCTATTATTCTAAGTATCTTCGTTCATTGAGTCTTGATCCATAGTAACATAGACAGTGTTTTCCTATATAGTTTGCCTATCATTTACCTGTGGGTGTAGAAGTTTTATTTCATCTCCAGTTTTTTCGTCTGTTTCTACCCAATATTTTCCCCTCAGCTCAACTCTTTGACTTCCCATGTAGAAAAAGTTTTAATGTATACAAAAAAGTATGCTTTTTCAAAGAGTGTGTTAAGGGATTTTTACGGTTAAGTTAGGAACGCTCAGCGCACGTTGATTATAGTTCGCCAAGTCGTTTGGAGTTGCAGCTGCAGCGCTTCACCACACTTACCCAGTTTTTCTTGGTCGTATAAAAGGGAATTGTGAGAGGGGAATCCAGAGTGTATATTTTCTCTCTTTGTATGAACATTTTAGTCTGTTTACATTTCTATTTTCAGGACATGTATTTGTGTGTGTGCGGGTGTGTGTGGGGGGGGTGTATGTGTGTGCGGGGGTGTGCGGGTGTGTGTGGGGGTGTGTGTGTGTGTGTGGGTGGGTGTATGTGTGAGTGGGTGGGTGTATAATATGTAACAAAGTTTATAGTTCAACAAGTATTGATGTCTTGGAAGATATTAGAAGTAACAATCATTCCTTGATAAGAGCCGAGTCTGCAGACCATCACAGGCGTGAAGAGATGAAGCACAACTTGAATAATTACATTAAAGCCTTGAGAAGCTTCGGTGCACCAGGAGTTAACTGACATATGCTTAAGTTTACTAGATTCCTGGTAATTACAGCCGGTGTGTTGAACAGGGTTGTCAACAGGCACAATGATCTTGGTTTGGGAAAACTAAAAACCTTGAGATTAGGGAAGAGGACGCCACAGTGGGGTAACAGACAGACACGCACAGCGGCAGCCTCAGCTACAAAGGAGCAGAGGAATTACAAATTTAAAATATAATTTAAAGGATGACATATGTGTCCCAGGCCGTTATGGTTGCAAGGAGAACAGGTGACAGGCGGTGGTATATAAGGCAGTCTGGCATGTGGCAAGATGACGGGGTAAACCTCAGGAGCCGCAGTGTTCTCAGACATTCAGCCAAGCACTGGAGGGATTTCCTGGAGCAACCATCGACTCACAGCCAAACGTCCTGTGAAGGAATTATAGTGTGTATGTATATATATATATATATATATATATATATATATATATATATATATATATATATATATATATATATATATATATATATATATATATATATATATATATATATATATATATATATATATATATATATATATATCTTGATAAAATCACACGAGAAAGGGAAACAACGGAGCACCTTAGCTTTCGTCTTTATTCAAGACATCTTCAGAGGCAACTGGATTACATAGACAGAGAGAAGCTTAAATATACAGGGTGACCTTAAAAACATGAGGTCAGGTCATAATGATGTCATCCACTAATCCCCACACCAACACACACGTAGAGGAGCTTAAGAGAAGGGGGGGTGACGTGACTAGTCAGGTCAGGTCAAAAATAAGGGACCCACTAAGTAACTATCATACATGTAGAATTCTAGATCAAAGGTTTTCAAAGCATTTTTAACCTTGGGCCACTGACAAATAAATTTATGTAACATATTATCAGTTTTGAACTGACCATCACTTAGGTTTATTGATTTTAATTCCTTAATCAAACTAGCTTCAACCAGAAGTCTTTCTGTGACACAAGATGATTTAAATACTTCTAAGCTTTTTTCCCAAGCAATGGGATGATTATTATTCCTAACATGAACGAACAAGGCACTGCTTTCAGATGCTGTTCTGATATTGTACTTATGTTGTTTGATTCTGAGCTGCAGTGTTTTTCCTTTCTGTCCTACATAATTACAATTACATTTGGTACATGGAATACAATAAACACTTCCATTTACATTCAAACTTGGGTTATTTCTTATTAACATATTGGTAATGGTTGAGTCATACTTGAAAACAACATTAATATTTAGTAGCTTGAGGGACCGAACTAACGGGACAAATTCATTACGATAGGGCAGAGTCAAAATATTCTTAAGTGTAGGAACTTGTCTGGTTTGAGAGGAATGAAAGGATTTTTTAGCCCTTTTAAAACAACGATCAACAAACACAGAAGGGTACCCGAGTTTCTGTGCAATGGAACGAATGTGTTTAAATACATCGTCAATAAATTCAGAGTCACAAATACGCAGACATCTTAAGAACATAGCAGAAAAAACTGACATTTTGGTAGACTCCAGGTGATTCGATAAAAAGTGAATGAAACTGTCTACCTGTGTGGGCCTTCTGTATACCTTAAATTTGTAGTTTTGGCCATTTCTCATGATAAGCATATCAAGGAATGGAAGGGATCCATTTATTTCTCTTTCAATTTTGAATGTGATACTTGGGACAATATCATTAAGCTTGTCTAAAAATTCCAATGGGTCACTGTTTTTAGGCCAAAGACAAAGAACATCATCTACATATCTATACCATGGAGGAATAAAGTCCACTATATTGGGTAGTAATCTAGACTCAAAAAACTCCATATAAATACAGGCTAGAGGAGCAGAAAGACAATTACCCATGCTCATGCCAAATATTTGCTTGTAGAACTTCCCATTTGCTCTAAACACATTGTCAGTTACGCATAACTCTATCAATTTGAGGAAAGTATCATGTTCAATAGTTAAACCTAACAGTTGTAATTTATCCTTAAGAAATGAAAGTAGGTCTTTCACAGGTACTCTAGTGAACAGTGAATTTACATCAAAACTTATTAATTCGCAAGGTTCATTGTGTTTCTTGAGTTTATCAATTAAATCACTGTTATTGTGTATATGTGAATTAGATATTTGGCCTGTAAGAGGGGATAGCATCTTTACCAGTCATTTGGATAATTTGTAAGTAACAGAACCCACAGAACTCACGATAGGACGTAATGGATTGTTAAGCTTGTGTGTTTTGATCAATCCATACATATAAGGTAAAGTGGGATTGATTTGAGAGAGCTGTTTGGTGAGATCGGGGTTCTTTTTCAATAACATCTTCATTTTGGAATTAGATAACTTATTAATATTTTCCAGGGGATCTTTCGTAAGCTCACAATACGTGCTTTCATCACTAAGTAATGAATTCATCTTATCATTGTAGTCACTTTTATCCAAAATAACAATAGCATTAGACTTATCAGCCTTGGTAATATGGATATTCTTATTTCTTTTCAAGTTTATCAAGGCTGTTTCAAATCTTTTTGTAATGTTTGAAACAAATTTCTTATGTAAAACATTATGTATACAACTATACAACCTTTAGCTATGGAAATATCTTCATTTGTAACATCTGACGACTTATTCTTTTCCAGGTTGATTAAACCTTTAGCAAGAGTAAGCGGATTAACACACCGTTGAGTGATAGAAAACTTCCTACCAAAAACAAGAACAAGTTTCTCATTTGTCTGTAGATCATAAGATGATAAGTTTATGAACAAATATGGATCACTCAATATGGTCCAGTAACTCTCGTCAAACAGAGCATTTAATTTGGCATTTAACCTTCTTTTTTGGGCTTTGTCAGTTTCACTAAGAAGTTGATATACAAAATCACGAATGGTGTGCCACTTATCAACACAAACACTGTTTTGCATAAGTATTTTACACTGAGCATTGTGTTTGAAGGCTAATTTCACACTATCACTTGAACTCTTGATAAGGGAATCTAGCAACACCTTATCCAACTCAGAGAATGCTTGATTGTCCAGATTTCTTAGTCTACTTGGAAGACAGGACTTGGGAACAATTTTATCATCTCTGCAATCTTTCAAAAACTTCAACTTGTTTTTGAGACTATGAGCCTTCAGCAAACTCTTCTTGTAGTTACGGTAGATGGGGCGAAGATGAGGATGTTGTTGACAGATTAAGGACACAGCGTAGGAGAGACGTGTAAGTTCCATATTTCATGTAGATCCACAATGAAAACGTGGATAAGATAAATCTAGATAAAATCACACGGGAAAAGGGAAACAACGGAGCTAAGGTGCTCCGTTGTTTCCCTTTTCCCGTGTGATTTTATCTAGATTTATCTTATCCACGTTTTCATTGTGGATCTACATGATATATATATATATATATATATATATATATATATATATATATATATATATATATATATATATATATATATATATATATATATATATACAAAGAAGTCTCTCTGTCTGTCTGTTTGTTTATTTGTTTGTGTGTCCGCACGAGAATCTCTGAAATTACTTTACCGATCTGTAGTGATGATGGATGGTGTTATATGTAGTGATGATGGATGGTGTTATATGTAGTGATGATGGATGGTGCTATATGTAGTGATGATGGTTGATGTTATATGTAGTGATGATGGGTAGTGTTACATGTAGTGATGATGGGGGGTGTTATATGTAGTGACGATTAGACAATAAAATAATAACAGTTTAATGCTAAAAAAATATACTTTGCTGTACCGTTGTAGTGAAAAACATGGTGGAACTTATATACACCGTTAATGAACTATTGATGGAAGAAGAAGTTTTGGGGACTGAACAGTGAGGGTGGCGCCCTACCGTTGCCTAGCGGATGAGCCACGATTCTGCTAGTGGCACATATAACATAGTACGGTGTCGCCTCTGAACTGAATAAAATAATCTGTCGTTAACCAAATAAAATATTAAAAATGGCGACCCTGTAATGAAGATGTTAATGTTGTGGAAAAATGTATTATGAAATATTTCAACCATGAAGACGAATCCGTTTTTAATTTTGTTTATTGTAGTTTATCTTGTGTTGTCTGTGTGTTGAGGACAATGTGTAGAAAATTGATCTGTAAATTTGTATGGCTTACACATCAGCAGGGTAGAGAAACAAGACACATATTTTATTATATTTTATTTATGTGTTTTACATATATAGACCTCACCCTCACCTCTCCTCTGTGATGATGAGCTTGGTTTGAGGCAATTTTTTAGCCTTAAGCACCTGTGAGTATGACATCACAGGCCCATTTTCGGGTTTGGTTTGGGGTCCTTTTACGGCCTCAACCACCTTAGGCTTCTCTTGTGGTGTAGTTATGGGAGCGGGGTTTTCTGACACCAAACCACGATTTCCACGTTTCCGGGGAATCCTCTGGGGCTTTGGTGCGAGTTGGAGTCCTTTTATGGCCTCAACCACCTGAGGCTTCTCTTGTGGTGTAGTTATGGGAGCGGGGTTTTCTGACACCAAACCACGATTTCCACGTTTCCGGGGAATCCTCTGGGGCTTTGGTGCGAGTTGGGGTCCTTTTATGGCCTCAACCACCTGAGGCTTCTCTTGTGTTGTGTTTTGAGGCTGTACTTTATCCTTAAGCAAGTGTGAGTATGACATCACAGGCCCATTTTGTGGCTTGGGTTGGGGTTGTTTTGTAACCTGTGTTGGTTTGTTTCGCTCTTTCTCGTCAAGATCAACTAACTCGAGCCATGAGAGGCTCGAGTTAGCATAAGCGACAACGTCCAAAACTTCTGTATAAATCATATTGTTCAAGTAATTTTTGTTTTATAAAAACTGTTATACCGAAGTACAGTACAGACTTTGCTCACCGAGCTTGAGGACATAAAAAAAAAATATCGAGGTAAATACGATTTTGTGACATAAAACCAAATAATGTAGGTTGGAACAGTGTAGTGTAGTGTAGAGGAGTAGTGCCGTAGTGAAGATACAGTATATAGTGATAGTAACGAACATAGAGCTTATAGTAACTTTAGTGAGGTACAGTATATAGTGATAGTAACGAACATAGAGTTTATAGTAACAGTAGTGAACATTGTATATAGTAACAGTAGTGAACATTGTGTATAGTAACAGTAGTGAACATTGTGTATAGTAACAGTAGTGAACATTGTGTATAGTAACAGTAGTGAACATTGTATATAGTAACAGTAGTGAACATTGTGTATAGTAACAGTAGTGAACATTGTGTATAGTAACAGTAGTGAACATTGTGTATAGTAACAGTAGTGAACATTGTATATAGTAACAGTAGTGAACATTGTGTATAGTAACAGTAGTGAACATTGTGTATAGTAACAGTAGTGAACATTGTATATAGTAACAGTAGTGAACATTGTATATAGTAACAGTAGTGAACATTGTGTATAGTAACAGTAGTGAACATTGTGTATAGTAACAGTAGTGAACATTGTATATAGTAACAGTAGTGAACATTGTGTATAGTAACAGTAGTGAACATTGTATATAGTAACAGTAGTGAACATTGTGTATAGTAACAGTAGTGAACATTGTGTATAGTAACAGTAGTGAACATTGTATATAGTAACAGTAGTGAACATTGTGTATAGTAACAGTAGTGAATATTTTGTATAGTAACAGTAGTGAACATTGTATAGAGTAACAGTAGTGAACATTGTATATAGTAACAGTAGTGAACATTGTGTATAGTAACAGTAGTGAACATTGTATATAGTAACAGTAGTGATCATTGTATATAGTAACAGTAGTGAACATTGTGTATAGTAACAGTAGTGAACATTGTGTATAGTAACAGTAGTGAACATTGTGTATAGAAACAGTAGTGAACATTGTGTATAGTAACAGTAGTGAACATTGTGTATAGTAACAGTAGTGAACATTGTGTATAGTAACAGTAGTGAACATTGTATATAGTAACAGTAGTGAACAGTGTATATAGTAACAGTAGTGAACATTGTGTATAGTAACAGTAGTGAACATTGTGTATAGTAACAGTAGTGAACATTGTATATAGTAACAGTAGTGAACATTGTGTATAGTAACAGTAGTGAACATTGTGCATAGTAACAATAGTGAACATTGTGTATAGTAACAGTAGTGAACATTGTATATAGTAACAGTAGTGAACATTGTGTATAGTAACAGTAGTGAACATTGTGTATAGTAACAGTAGTGAACATTGTGTATAGTAACAGTAGTGAACATTGTGCATAGTAACAGTAGTGAACATTGTGTATAGTAACAGTAGTGAACATTGAGTATAGTAACAGTAGTGAACATTGTGTATAGTAACAGTAGTGAACATTGTATATATTAACAGTAGTGAACATTGTGTATAGTAACAGTAGTGAACATTGTGTATAGTAACAGTAGTGAACATTGTGTATAGTAACAGTAGTGAACATTGTATATAGTAACAGTAGTGAACATTGTATATAGTAACAGTAGGTAACATTGTATATAGTAACAGTAGGTAACATTGTATATAGTAACAGTAGGTAACATTGTGTATAGTAACAGTAGGTAACATTATGCATAGTAACAGATCGTAATGCTTACCTGCACATCAATCAGTGCTTTAGTGAACGAGTCGTGTGGAATAAAGTTCTCAACAACGACACACCATAATAAGCTCATACTCAGACGCCATATAATGCTCCTCATAAATACCATATTATTATACACATTATCGTCAGGAAATTCCCGTTGAGATGGTTCGCAGTTTTCTCCAATAACTTACCATTATGAATATCCGTGAGTCAAAGAGTGAGCAGAGCAGGTTCTTACAGCAGCACATTATTCAGTGTGAGTGGGAGAGCCAGTTGGCGGGTGGCATCGAGCCATCGTATATCACGCAAAAATTGGCACGTAAATTGTAGAGGTTGTAAACGAGGGAATGACTTTAAGACTGACGAAGATTCCAAACTATTTCCAGGTAAAATTATACTCATCGGTAAGTTATGTGTCTTTACGGAAATAAAAATTAAAATTCTATAGGTTTATGTTCAGTTTATAAGTTAACATTTGGGGCAGATTGTCTGAAATAAGTATTGACACTGAAGTAAGTTTCGAGATCAAATTATGTATTAATTAGTATGTT
>NW_024747234.1:0-5334 GCF_018991925.1 Homarus americanus
AGTATAAGTAAATAAGTGTATTCGTACATAAATATGCCCGTAAATAAATAAATAAATAAATAAATGAATAAATAAATAAATAAATAAGTAATAAAAGTAATTAAGTTATTATCTAGCTAATATATTAGAAACTCGACATAATTCAGTAAATTGCGTGCGCACCGTGTTTGGAGGCCACATTTACCGTGCCTCGGGAAAATTGGCTGGCAGGGAGCATATTGTCCGGCGGGAACATTTTAAGCGATATGTTCAATTTCCTTCCAAAGGTGATTAAAGTTATTTTTGTTGGAAAACTCAAGTTTTAATTCAACTCTTATGTTCCTGTCATAAGCCTTCCGCAAAAGTGCAGTGCAGTGGTTTTTACCGGGGAAAAATTGAGTGTGCACAATTTTAAAGAAAGAAAGAAAAAGATTTAAGGAGAACAACAACAACAACAACAACAGCATAAAGAGCAAGGAAGGAGGAACAAGAAATAGCGGAGGAGGAGACAGCTAATCTCCCCGTCGGGACACACCAGTTCCAAAGAAGAACCGACGGAATAGCCTCATTATCCACTTCTTCAGTGGTTTTGTTGAGACACACATTCACCTACAAAGATCACAGTTAGAAAATTACGACTGTTTGAGTCCTCGATTTGACAGCATACTATGGACGGATTGATACACGGACAGACACACGGACGGACTAATACACGGAGAGACAAACGGACGGACTGATACATCGACAGACGAACAGACGATCTGATAGGAAACACAGACAGATACACGGACAGACTGATAAACTAATATAGACAGGAACGGACTGATCAACCAACAGACTGGAGGACGGACTAATAAACCAACAGACACACAAACATACAGTATAGTCGAACAGTCTACTACGGACCTAAAATAATCACTCCTATTGTTCTCTCTCCAGACGGCAGTAAACACAAATAAATTCAATTACTTTAAAACATTCCCATATATCAACACACAAATTCGAATGTACAGTTGCCGACATAAATCCCCGGACACGTGACAGTATCTAATGTGTGAGTACTTGAAGATCATTAGGTGATGGAGAATGGAAATTTGACGTATTTTCTCGAATTTGTCTCTGTATTAAGCAGTGTTATTTTCAATCTGTAGTTCCGATATACAATGTAATGAAAAGCAGATATTACCAACTGTTTGGAGAATTTTGTCCACAACTGTACATCATAAAATAGAACATAGGTTAACACGATCACCCTTACAGCACTAATATGTTTTATATATATATATATATATATATATATATATATATATATATATATATATATATATATATATATATATAAGACCCTTAAATTCAGCCTTTTTCGATTCACCAATCTTATTATATCTAGTTTCTTTTAACCTTACTCAAGCAGCGTGTAATTACTGTATTGTAACTGCGAGCCAAGAACGAATTTAATACTCATTGTTTTTTTTAAGGGGATACAACATAAATTACCAGTGTTTGTACGTCATGATAGTCCCAGCTATTAATACCAACAGAGAAATTAATAAGTATTCAATTTTAGAACCATGTTAAGTTAAAGCATCCTGAATCTATTTGTAACCTTTATTATATACGGAATATGTACATATATATATATATATATATATATATATATATATATATATATATATATATATATATATATATATATATATATATACACCTGGTGTTAGTGCCATAGTAAATTAATACACATTACCTATTCAATTAAGTCAATGCGGTATATTATTGGTATTTAGTATAACATGGTGGACCTTAACACGTTAATATAGAGCGGGTATTAACAATAGATTAGTTTAATACCCCAGTTTCTGTACTAATTTTCCTCGGCACTCCCTGATTCCTCTCTCTTACCAACACGTTCTTCGTTTTCTTCTATTTTCTTCTTCTTTTCTACTTATTTTCTTCTTTGTCTGTTCTTATTACAATTTATTCCTCCTCCTACACCACCACCTTCTTTCCGATTTCCTTCTTCACCTCCTCCTCCTTCTCCACTTCCGCCACCCTGGACCAGACACCACCACACTTGACACAACATCAGCACCACCACCACACCTAACAATACCACCACCACCACAATTAACACATCACCATACCTAACATACTACACACAATACTACCAACACCACACACAACACCACTACCACACCATCACCACACCTAACACATCACACCTAACACAACACACCACCACCACACCTAACACACCACACCACCACCACACCTAACAACACCACCACCACAACTAAGACAAACCTGCAGACCAACGCCTCAGCCATACCTGTGGTTTAACTGACACTTGAAGTCTGCTCGAGTTGACAACAGAAATATAACGACAACAACATAACACTGACGGGAAGACTTTCTTAACCGAGCGACTAGACAAACAAGGTACCTACGTGGTAAACAAGATCCGAATATATACACTGAACATTAAAACAAACACGGTAAACAGTATTAGTCAAAGCAAGAGAAACTAGTAAGAAATAAACAACATATGCAAACACTTTCGACAAAATATTATAACATAGCACAAGAAACAAGTTAAACAAAGTACAAAATAAATTACTAGATAAAAATAGTAATAATATAACAAGGTGTAAGGCAAACAAGACACACGTTAACAGGAAACTAAAACCACATATACAAGACAGGATGTAAACAAAAAGCGCATCAAACAGAGCAGGAGATCAAATGTGAGCTATACAGGATATGAAGCAATAACTGAAAATGTAAATAAAGTAAACAAGACAAAAGACAAATTACGAGTTAAACAAGAAACTCGCCAAACAAAGGCTGGGACAAAACAAAAAAACGACTGAAACAATACCTGAGATAAATAAGACACGAATTAAACAATGGCTGGGACAACCAAAACCCAAGTGAGGCCGTGGAGGCGGGCCGGGGAGGTAGGTGGTGGTGGTTCAGGTGTTATTAAGGTGCGACGATAATTGTCCCGTGAAGGATGTACGATGAATTACGACTACAGTACCACATCCTCCCCCACGGTGGCCTCCACCGTCACCCTGCAGTCCACCATGCACCTGATGCTGCTGCACCTACAGGATCACTTCCCCCATAGTCCACCATCACCACCTGCTGCCACTGCACCTACAGGATCAACTCCCCCACAGTCCACTACCACCACATGCTGCTGCTGCTGTTGTTGCTGCTGCGTCTGCTGCTGCACCTACAGGATCAACTCCCCCACAGTCCACCATCACCACCTGCTGCCACTGCACCAACAAGATCACCTCACCCACAGTCCACTACCACCACCTACTGCTGCTGCACATACAAGATCACCTTCCCCACAGTCCACCATCACCACCTGCTGCTGCTGCACCTACAGCTTCAACTCCCCCCACAGTCCACCACCGCCACCACCTACTGCTGCTCCTGCTGCACCTACAGGATCAACTACCCCACAGCCCACCACCACCCCCTGCTGCTGTTGCTGCACCTACAGGATCACCTCCCCGACACTCCACCATCACCACCAGCTGCCACTGCACCTACAGGATCACCTCCCCCACACTCCACCACCACCACCTGCTGCTTCTGCACTTACAGGATCGACTCCCCCACACTCCACCATCACCCCTGCAACCACTGCACCTACAGAATCACCTCCCCCACAGTCCACCATCACCACAACCTGTTGCCACTGCACCTACAGGATCACCTCCCCCTCAGTCCACCATCACCACCTGCTGCCACTACACTTACAGGATCAACTCCCCCACAGTCCACCATCACCACCTGCTGCTGCTGCACCTACAGGATCACCTCCCCCACAGTCCACCATCACCACCTGCCGCCACTGCACCTACAGGATCAACTCCCCCACAGTCCACTACCACCACCTGCTACTGTTGTTGCTGCACCTAGGATCAACTCCCCCACAGTCCACCACCACCTGCTGCTGCACCTACAAGATCACATCCCCCCACAGTCCACCACCACCTGCTGTTGCTCCTGCACCTACAGGATCAACTCCCCCACAGCCCACCACCACCACCTGCTGTTGCTGCTGCACCTACAGGATCACCTCCCCCACAGTCCATCACCACCTGCTGCTGCTGCACCTACAGGATCAACTCCCCCACAGTATACCACCACCAACTGCAGCTGCTGCTGCACCTACAGGATCAACTCCCCCACGGTCCACCGCCACCACCTGCCGTTGCTGCTGCACCTACAGAATCAACTGCCCCACAATCCACTACCACCACCTGCTGCTGCTGCTTATGTTGTTGTTGTTGTTGTTGCTGCTGGTGGTGCAGCTGCTGCACCTACAGGACCAACTCCACCACAGTCCACCACCACCACCTACTGTTGCTGCTGCTGCACCTACAGGATCAACTCCCCCACAGTACACTACCACCACCTGCTGCTGCTCTTGTTGTTGTTGCTGCTGCAGCACTTACAGGATCAACTCCCCCACAGTCCACCATCACCACCTGCTGCCATTGCAAATACAGGATCAATTCACCCACAGTCCACCACCACCACCTACTGCTGCTGCACATACAAGATCACCTCCCCCACAGTCCATCACGACCTGGTGCTGCGGCTGTACCTTCAAGATCACCTCCCCCACAGTCCACCATCACCACCTGCTGCCATTGCAAATACAGGATCAACTCACCCACAGTCCACTACCACCACCTACTGCTGCTGCACATACAAGATCAGCTCCCCCACAGTCCATCACGACCTGGTGCTGCGGCTGTACCTTCAAGATCAACTCCCCCACAGTCAACCACCACCACCTGTTGCTGATGCTGCAGCTACAGCATCAACTCCCCCACAGGCCACCACCACCACCTGCTTCTGCACCTACAGGATCAACTCTCCCACAGGCCGCCGCCACCACCACCTGCTGCTGCTGCTGCTGCTGCTGCTGCTGCTGCTGCTGCTGCTGCTGCAGCTGCTGCTGCTGCTGTTGCTGCTGCACCTACAGGATCAACTCCCCCAAAGTCCACTACCACCACCTGCTCCTGCTGCTGCACCTACAGGATCAACTCCCCCACAGTCCACTACCATCACCTGCTGCTGCTGCATCTACAAGATCAACTATCCCACAGTCCACCACCACCTGCCTCTGTTCCTACTGCTGCCACTGCACCTACAGGATCACCTACCTCACAGGCCACCACCTGCTGTTGCTGCTGCTGCAACTAAAGGATCAATTCCCCTACAGGCCGCCACCACCACCACCTCCTGCTGCTGCTGCACCTACAGGATCAACTCCCCCACAGTCCACCACCATCACCTGCTCCTGCTGCACCTGCAGGATCACCTCCC
>NW_024747235.1:0-12906 GCF_018991925.1 Homarus americanus
TTTGTGTGTATATGGTGTGTGTTTGTTTGTTTGTATGGTGTGTGCATGGTGTGTGTGTGTGTGTGTATGTGTGTATGGTGTGTGTATGTGTATGGTGTGTGTATGTATGGTGTGTGTGTGTGTGTGTGTGTGTGTATGTGTGTGTATGGTTTGTGCATGTACGGTGTGTGTATGGGTGTGTGTGATTGTGCATGGTGAGTGTGTGACTGAGTATGGGGTGAGTGTGTGTGTGTGTGTGTGTTTCCATTGCCATGAGGATATCATACAATTCTTAAAGCACTGGTCACATGGGCGCATTTTTTTTTAGCAATTTCTTGCCGGAAAGTTATTTCGAGCAATTTTCGAGAAATTCGAGCAAGTTTTTGAAGCATTTTTATTGATAATCGTGATAGTCAATTTCTTGACTATTTCGAGCAAGATTATCGGTTCAAAACCCGGTTAATACCATATTTAATGACACGAAGCTTATTTATCGAGTATTTACCTTGGCTATATATAACATAGATCAATAACATTATGTATAAAATGCACAAACAGTTTTTACGACACACTGAGTTTATTATTTGGGTGGTGTTTTGGCGTGTTTGTTTACAAAACACAAGCCCATACAGCCGGTCATTCTCCACACACTAACAACCCTCCCTACTGTAACTACGATAGTTGAACCAGTCTATATTAAACACTCGTTCCTCCTCCTCGCCAGCCACTTACGAGTCCCCAATAGTTTTTCTTCGCTTTCTCTCATTTCTTTTAATAATAACAATAATACCAAGGATAGCTGCTGCGTCGTCTGCATTGTTGTTGTGATGTTCCGTCTCCCTTCTACTCGCACAGCGGCGTTAACTTTTTTTTCTTGCTGTAGTAACTGAACCAAGAGCCACTCGTGTGACCACATTTGGAAGAAATTACTCGTAATTTTTTGCTCCAAATTAATTGCTCATCAAAGGGATCGTGTGACCGTAACTTAAGTCACCCTTAAGAAAAACTGTAAATACTGATTCACAAAACTTAAGGATAATTTCTGACTTGGAACCATCGGTGTAATGCAGAAAACAGTTATTGTATTCTAAAACCTACCCAAGAAATCTTTTACCCACTTACGATATAATTCTTTTCTATTCCATCAATAGATGTTATTTTACTTTTTTATACGTATTTTATTTTAGTAATTTATAAACTATTTTCTTTATATACTTCATTACCTTTTAGTGTAATGAAGAGAATGAATTACAGAAGGTTTTTATAATTATATTGCGAACAATATTTTTCCTCGCAATAAATAAACAATGACGATGATCTTGTTTACAATATGGAGCTTGATGTCTTACTCCATGTTCGTTTATTACATTTTCTGCCATACCCGACTGTTCTTTTCTTTCTTGTGGTGAAGGTTTTTGACAATTGATAAATATATATATATATATAAAGTTGAGTTAAGAATAATGACTCTGATATTATAGCCATTAGGTCCTGAATAATAAGTGGTGTCTAAGTGAACAAATGTATGATGTCTTCAATTACCAGCGTAGTGTGGGGTAACAGTGGGGGTAGAAGCGAAGGGTAGGAGTGAAGGGTGGGAGTAAGCCGTGGGAGTAAGGGGTGGGAGTAAGGGGTGGGAGTAAGGGTGGGAGTAAGGGGTGGGAGTAAGGGGTAGGAGTAAGGGGTAGGAGTAAGGGGTGGGAGTAAGGGGGTGGGAGTAAGTGGTGGGAGTAAGGGGTGGGAGTAAGGCATGGGAGTAAGGCGTGGGAGTAAGGGTGGGAGTTAGGGGTGTGAGTAAGGGGTGGGAGTAAGGGGTGGGAGTAAGGCGTGGAGGCGGGAGTAAGGGTGGGAGTATAGGGAGTAAGGGGAGGCAGGTGGGAGGTGGGAGTATGGTGGGAGTATGTAGAGAAGGAGCAAGGGGGTGGGAGTAAGGTGGGAGGCGGTGGAGTATATAAGGGAGTACATGGGAGTATGTGGGATATGGTGGGGAGTTAGGGTGTGAGTATGGGTGGGAGTAAGGGGTAGGAGGAAGGTGGAGTAAGGGTGGGAGTAAGGGTGAGTAAGGAGGGAGCAAGTGAACATGGGTGGGATAAGGGGTGGGAGTATAAGCGAGTAAGGGCAGAGTAAGGGTGGGAGTAGCAGGAGTAAGGGTGGGAGGCGTGAAGCAAGGGATTAAGGGGGATTACAAGGGGAGCAAGGCAGGAGTAAGGGGTGGCAGTAAGGGGTGGCAGTAAGGGGTAGGAGTAAGGGGTGGGAGCAAGGGGTACGAGTAAGAGGGTGGAAGCAAGGGGTGGAAGCAAGGGGTGGGAGTAAGGGGTATGAGTAAGTGGTAGGAGTAAGTGGTAGGAGTAAGGGGTAGAAGTAAGGGGTAGAAGTAAGGGGTAGGAGTAAGGGGTAGAAGTAAGGGGTAGAAGGAAGGGGTGGGAGCAAGGGGTGGGAATAAGGGGTGGGATTAAGGGGTGGGATTAAGGGGTGGGAGTAAGGGGTAGGAGTAAGGGGTAGGAGTTACGAGTAAGAATGTGGGACAAGAGGGAGGGGTAGCAGTGGGGGGTAGGGTTAGGTTACAAACTTCTATTTACTTCATCATCTGTATCCTGCTGGTGATGTTCTCTCTTTAAACAATTTGTAAAATAAATAAATAAATGGTCAGGTGTAAATGGTAAGAATTTAACAGAGTAATACTGAGGTATTACAAGAAAGAACTAAAAACTGTCCACTGTGTGTATCAACATTTTATAAAAGTATTTGTGAAGCTGTAAAATACTTAGATATAAACTTTTAATTCAACTCTGTAATAAAAATAATTGCAATAATGAATCTAAACAAGAAATGAACTGGGTGAAAAAAATCTACAAAATACTAAAAATATAAAAAGAAGAATTACAGTAAAACCTGAATCATTGTAATAAACATTATTAAACTTTTCGTTGTTATGACCTAAAACAAACAAGGAAGACTCGTCTAGATTTTCGCTCTGTGAATTAACTCCTTGGATCGCTTTTGGGCAAGAGGGGAGTTACTCCGACTTATTCCGTGAAAATATTCCCAACTGTCCATAGAATCCGTTACAGTTTCCTTTATAGTAAGTGACTCACAAATGATTAATATTCCCATTCACCAATACTTTATTATATCAGAGAACAGTGCAGAGATAAGCTGGCCAATGAGCGATGGTCAAAGATAATACAGATTTAATACTGGATTGATAAGTACAGCTATAGTGATTTGTTTCATGTTACAGTAATAATAAACTTTATCAAATGTTATAACTACCAAAGTGTTATTTTCGTGATCGATACCCTGCTGCCAGGATTATAACATCGTTTAAAAGTTCAGTAAAAATATCATGCAGATTAAAACCTAACCTAGTGTATCGTAACCTAACTTAGCCTTTCCTAAGCTAACTTAGACTATCCTAAACTAGCCTAACCTATCCTAATCACACCAAACCTAACCTATCCTAAATTTATATATCATCAACAGATTTATAGATATGTTGGAGAAATAATTATCAAAAGTTTGTTGTCTCTGCAAATGTATTTTTAAAAAAAGAAAATGAAATTAAAACTTTCTAGAGAACTCAATTGTGTCATGAGCGTTGCGGCTTGGTTAGGTTAGGTAACATTAGGTTAGGTTAGATAAGGTAAGGTAAGATTAGGTAAGGTGAGGTAGTGTTAGGGTTAAATACATTTTACTAATTTTGCATCAAAATAATCACGACTGAAGGTATCGGATAAAAAACCTCTGAATATAATTCTTTTTCTGAGAAAAAAATTTCTTTACCACTTATTTTTTGCCCCACTTTTTTTATTAAGTTTGATGAACTTAGATTAGGTTAGGTATTATTTAACTCTGAGTCATGGGTACTTATTGGATACTTGGCAGAATAACTTGTTATAACTTGGTCCTAACAAAGGCGGAGTCTAAGCAAAAATGTTCACTTGACCTCATATTTGGATTTCATTACTGAAGGATATTTACAGCTATACCACATTAATAAGGTCTATCTGCAAGTTTATTCAGTCATAAAAAAAAATATACCCTAAATGTGGACAATAAAAATCTTCTATTTTGGTACAAATTACTTGAAAAGTTGTAAGAAGACAAAAGCTGCATCTCTTCCATAAAGCGAGAAATAGAACAGCCAAGCCTCTTCTTGTCGAAAAAAAAACTAATATTGTATTTTAGTATGTTGATGTACAAAACATTTTCTTCATTATTCTATGATAAAACAAGTCTAACAAGCATTATTAAAACATATATTATTAATTTTTTTCATGCAATCCGGAAATAGCGACTACTATATCCAGGTTGATCGTGTTGAGGTCCTGTAAGTTACAGGCTAGATTACGAGCTCACTTACGGAGTTCGATGCCAAATATTTGTTTTGAGAATCCCGATCGGAGACTGTAAGTCCAGTTACTTGGTAAACAAGTAGATACAGTGAAATAAACTGCTGTACCTAAATATTATGTAACTCAAAATATATTCCCAAAACAGCACGTTTACAGATGAAAATAAAAAAAGCATAAATAATACAAACAAAATCAATTAATATGTTTTTTATTACAGTATTTTTAAATATCAGAAGCGTAGGTTCAGCGCTTCTTTTGTGTCTTTTTCCCGGTGAAGATGTAGTCTCCCCATGGCAGGTACTGGTCCTTTTGTACACGGCAGAAAGTGGTAGTTTCCTTCTTCTTCTTGTTGTTTTGGGTCTTGTTGTTTTGGGTCTTAGTGTGTTTTGTGGTCTGCAGTTTGTTAGATCGGGGGCCCTTCTCCTTCATCTGGCAAGGCTTCACCTCCACCTTAGTCACCTTCGATACAGTGCGTCGGAACACCATTGTGATGTACTGACACTAACAGCTCTCTCACTGAGGTCAAATCAAAATTTGACCATACAGAAAGAATTACGGTTTAATAAGGTTGGAATTTAAAGAAATTGACAACAAAATAAAGCTCTGTTTATCACTATAGTAAAGAGGGATGGTGTTTGTAAAGATGATGGATGGTGTTTGTAAAGATGATGGATGGTGTTATAATATGTAGTGATGATGGATGGTGTTATATGTAGTGATGAAGGATGGCGTTATATTGTAGTAATGATGGATGGTGTTATATGTAGTGATGATAAGAGGGTAATATATGTAGTGATGATGGATGGTGTTATATATATATTGATGATGCATGATGTTATATGTAGTGATGATGGTTGGTGTTATATGTAGTGATGCTGGATGGTGTTATATGTAGTGATGATGGATAGAGTTATATGTAGTGATGATGGATGATGTTATATGTAGTGATGATGGGTGGTGTTATATGTAATGATGTTGGATGGTGTTATATGTAGTGATGATGGATGATATTATATGTAGTGATGATAGGATGGTTCTATATGTAGTGATGATGGATGGTGTTATATGTAGTGATGATGGATGATGTTATATGTAGTGACGATAGGTTGGTTTTATATGTAGTGATGATGGATGGTGTTATATGTAGTGATGATGGATGGAGTTATATGTAGTGATGATGGATGATGTTATATGTAGTGATGATGGTTGGTGTTATATGTAATGATGTCGGATGGTGTTATATGTCGTGATGGATGGTTCTATATGTAGTGATGGTGGATGGTGTTATATGTAGTGATGATGGATCGTGTTATATGTAGTGATGATGGATAGTATTATATGTAGTGATGATGATGGATGGTGTTATAAGTAGTGATGATGGATGTTATATGTACTGATGAAGGATGGTGTTAGTGAAGATTGTGAAGTGAGATGTAGTGAAGATTGTGAAGTGAGATGTAGTGAAGATTGTGAAGTCAGATGTGGTGAAGATTGTGAAGTGAGAGGTAGTGAAGATTGTGAAGTGAGATGTAGTGAAGATTGTGAAGTGAGATGTAATGAAGATTGTGAAGTGAGATGTAGTGAAGATTGTGAAGTGAGATGTGGTAAAGATTGTGAAGTGAGATGTGGTGAAGATTGTGAAGTGAGATGTGGTGAAGATTGTGAAGTGAGATGTGGTGAAGATTGTGAAGTGAGATATGGTGAAGATTGTGAAGTGAGATGTAGTGAAGATGTGAAGTGAGATGTAGTGAAGATTGTGAAGTGAGATGTAGTGAAGGTTGTGAAGTGAGATGTAGTGAAGATTGTGTAGTGAGATGTAGTGAAGATTGTGAAGTGAGAGGTAGTGAAGATTGTGAAGTGAGATGTAGTGAAGATTGTGAAGTGAGATGTAGTGAAGATTGTGAAGTGAGATGTAGTGAAGATTGTGAAGTGAGATGTAGTGAAGATTGTGAAGTGAGATGTAGTAAAGATTGTGAAGTGAGATATGGTGAAGATTGTGAAGTGAGATGTAGTGAAAGATTGTGAAGTGAGATGTAGTGAAGATTGTGAAGTGAGATGTATTGAAGATTGTGAAGTGAGATGTAGTGAAGATTGTGAAGTGAGATGTAGTGAAGTTTGTGAAGTGGGATGTAGTGAAGATTGTGAAGTGGAATGTAGTGAAGATTGTGAAGTGGGATGTAGTGAAGATTGTGAAGTGAGATGTAGTGAAGATTGTGAAGTGAGATGTAATGAAGATTGTGAAGTGATATGTAGTGAAGATTGTGAAGTGAGATGTAGTGAAGATTGTGAAGTGAGATGTAGTGAAGATTGTGAAGTGAGATGTAGTGAAGATTGTGAATTGAGAAGTAGTGAAGATTGTGAAGTGGGATGTAGTGAAGATTGTGAAGTGAGATGTAGTGAAGATTGTGAAGTGAGATGTAGTGAAGATTGTGAAGTGAGATGTAGTGAAGATTGTGAAGTGAGATGTAGTGAAGATTGTGAAGTGAGATGTAGTGAAGATTGTGAAGTGAGATGTGGTAAAGATTGTGAAGTGAGATGTGGTGAAGATTGTGAAGTGAGATTTGGTGAAGATTGTGAAGTGAGATGTGGTGAAGATTGTGAAGTGAGATATGGTGAAGATTGTGAAGTGAGATGTAGTGAAGATGGGAAGTGAGATGTAGTGAAGATTGTGAAGTGAGATGTAGTGAAGGTTGTGAAGTGAGATGTAGTGAAGATTGTGTAGTGAGATGTAGTGAAGATTGTGAAGTGAGATGTAGTGAAGATTGTGAAGTGAGATGTAGTGAAGATTGTGAAGTGAAATGTAGTGAAGATTGTGAGGTGAGATGTAGTAAAGATTGTGAGGTGAACATAAGAACATAAGAACATAAGAAAGTGGGATACTGCAGGAGGCCGACTGGCCCATACAGGGCAGATCCCTTTCACACCCATCCCAGCACTTCCATGTGCCTATCCAACTTCGTCTTGAAGCTCCCTAGCGTCCCCGATCCTACTATAGCACTCGGTAGCCTATTCCACATATCCACAACTCTATTACCAAACCAGTGCTTGCCTATATCCTTTCTGAATCGGAATTTATCTAATTTAAAGCCATTTGTTCCTAGTTGTTGCGTTATTGCTGAGCCAGAACATCTTCCATTTACCCTTGTTAATCCCTTACCCACTTGTACACCTCTATCATATCTCCCCCCTAACTCTCGCCTCTCTAATGAATGTAAGCCCTAAGCTTTTCCAGTCTTTCTTTATATGGAAGGTTTCTAATATTATGGATCATTTTGTCATTCTTCTTTGTACTCTCTCCAAAGAATCTATGTCCATTCTATAATAAGGACACCAGAACTGAACCGCATAATCCATGTGTGGCCTCACTAATGCTAGGTAAAGTTTCAAGATAACGTCAGCAGTTCTGTTACTCACAGACCTAGATATGAACCCAAGAATCCTGTTTGCCTTGTTGCGAACGCTAATACATTGTTTTCTAGGTTTCAAGTCGTTGCTAACAAATACACCTTGATTTTTTTCACAAACTGAGTTTTCTATTTCCGTGTTACCTAGTTTATACTTAACGTTTGTATTCGTCTTCCCTATCTGTAGTACCTTGCATTTATCACTATTAAAATTCATTTGCCAGTCTACTGACCACTCATGTAAGGTATCTAGATCTCTTTGAAGGTGTTCAAAGTCACTGTCTGAATTTATCACTCTCCCCATTTTGGTATCATCTGCAAATTTACTAATCCTACTAGTTATGCCTAAATCAAGATCATTAATGAATATAACAAACAGCAGAGGGCCTAATACAGATCCCTGGGGAACTCCGCTTTTGACCGCACCCCAGTCTGACTTTAATCCATTTATGCTGACTCTTTGTTTCCTACCAGTTAACCATGACCTAATCCATTTTAATACTGATCCACCTATTCCATGTGCTTCTACCTTCCTTATCAATCTCTCATGAGGGACTCTATCGAATGTGTTACGAACCCCTCCACCCAGCACTACGAAGCACGCCATCTAATGTCCTGATCTACCTACCCAGCACCACGAGCAACGCCATCTAGGGACGAGACACGAGTATGACTCGTCTTGGTTACCACTCCGAGGTTTCCCTTCTCCCTATCCTGGTTGTTGCGTCACCTCCTCAAAGTCTTCTTTGTCAGCTCCAATTCGAGGAGAGAGCACTTGGCTCTGGGAAGTGACCACAGGATCATCTATCCTCTAAACCTACGTGCAGTGACTACCTACCGTCTTCTACAATACTCAGCCTTACTCGTCAGCCATCTCAGCTCCTCACTTAAGTACTATTATCTTGTATTAATTTCCCCACGTCCACTTGGCGAGATTGTTTATGTTTATTAATATGTATATACTGTTAATGTTTAGGTTAAGTTTGGTTAAGGGTAATTTATAAATGAATATTTTGTTAAAGGAGTTGTGGTACTCTATTATATACAACGAAAACTCGCATCCTTTGTCTACCCTTTTATAGTCCGATTGTCTTTGTTTTTATTGTTGTTACCTGTTGGGATCTGGGTAGGCGATATAACTATATTCTAAATCCCCAACTCGTAACAAATGGCTGACCGTGACAGGACCACGACCTTAAGTACCATATTCCCTTCCTCCTTGATACTCAGTGTTAATTATTCCTCAGTCACTTCTGTTCACAATTGCTTTACGGTGGTTTAAAGTTTCCCTTCATATGTGTTTGCATATATTGGTATTATCGTACAGTAAGAGTGACAGGCGTAGGATAATTAGGTTCAAGTGTCATAAAACACCTGTTATTACACGTGGCAGTCGTGTAGTAAGTCTTGTCGAGTGTAGGGAAGTATCCGGATCTGTTTAATGCCGTACCCTCACTCCAGAGTAGGCTGTTCCATAGTCACTAGTTTAGGGTGAAGTGATATCTTGGGACGCCCCGCTCTACCAGGACCCCATAATTATAAAGCCTCAATTATTGTTCTTCTCATTATCTCATTCAGGGTCAATCATACCATTTATCAGGGTTGTTAATCCGGATCTTTATATAAATGCCGTAATACGCCCTTCCTCTTTCAAGTATATCAGGGTTGTTAATCCGGATCTTTATATTAATGCCGTAATACGCCCTACCTCTTTCAAGTCTCTTATCCTTATCTAAGGATCTTCTCAGAAGAACAATAATCATAAGTGTAATTTCCCTAGGTATAACTTGGTTAGTTTCCGGGACTTTCTGGTTGTCCACTGCCGTGATATTTTCTAGGGCAATCCACTTATCTTATCTTTTGACCATTAGTTAATTTATCCTATTTTCTTAACAATGGCCACCTCAGGTTTTGATCTCCAGGATTTTATTGAAAATCCTTCCGTAGCTAAATTACGTGTTAATATCCTGAAGAAAGAATGGAAAGAAATAGCCAACTATTACAATATCCCATTTTCACAGCAACTGACTAAGGAAATGTTAAAAAATCATGTGATTGAAGTGCTGGTTCAACATGAAGTTTTAAAAGAATCCGCTGTTGACAGATTAACGCCCATGTCCAAGAAACTTCAACCACTATCCACCACCCCTCCTCACTCAGAAGTTGCTTCAGGTCTGGCTAGCCCTCAAGAGAAAACACAACGAATAGACGCCTTGGAACTAGAACGAGCTAGGTTCGAGTTCCAAATCAAAATGAAAGAACTCGAGTTGGAACAGGCCAAGTTGGAGCAGCAGGCCAAGTTGGAGCCTGAAGAAAGGTCGGAACAGGCCAAGTTGGAACAGGCCAAGTTGGAGCATAAGTTGGAGCATGAGGAAATGATGGAACGGGCCAAGTTGGAGCAGGAGGTTAGACTGAAAGAACTACAGGTAAGAGAGATAGAAGTCACCTTAACATCGGAGTTTAGATAAAAAGAAGTGGCATTAAGAGAGAAACTAGCTGCTTTTAACCCTGCTACTGCTTCTTCCCTTGTTCCCGGGTTTGATGAATCCGATATGGACGGGTCATTTAGGACTTTTGAGAAAATAGCCGGGAAGAATGAGTGGCCAAAGGACCAGTGGGTGTCAGTGTTAGTTCCTAAATTATATGGTAAGGCTCGTAGAGTTTATAACTATTTAGACCAGACTGATGACTATGATAACGTAAAAAGAATATCCTCACCTCTTATGCTATCACGCCAGATAGATACCGGCAGAAGTTTCGTAAGCTAACCAAAACATTTTCACACACCTTTGTTGAGTTTGCTCAAGAAAAGCTTAGGTTTTTCAAGAAGTGGTTAGAGGCTACAGAGACCTCCCCATTTCAGGATTTGTTAAACTTGGTAGTCCTGGAGGAGTGGAAGAGCAAGATACCATTTCACATCTTAAAGCATGTGGAGGAGCGTGGAGAGGTTAATTTAGGGCGTGCGGCTGAGGTGGCTGATGAGTACGCCTTGCTGATGGAGTCACTGGGCAGTAGGGAACGTGGTACTTTCCAGCATGTTAGGTCCTCCTCTGATGATAACCTTGGGGACGTGAGTGGTAGGTCGAAAGGTCCCACACCTACCCCCCCTGATGCAACCAAGTTTTATTGTTCTTACTGTAAAAAACCAGGCCATACGATCCAGTCTTGTAAACATCCAAAGTGTCGAACTTCTAAAAGTAGTTCCCTGGATCCCAAATTCAAACCAATAGCAACCACCAATGTGGAAAGGCCCCATCAGGATCTCTTCTCTTCATTCACCTATGAGGGAAAAATTTCAATCATAGAGGGTCTCGTTCTTTCCCTATTCGTATACTACGTGTCACAGTGCCAACTAAATCTATCTCTGTTGCGTCATTCCTGATATATCTACCGCATTTACTAATGAGGTAGTTCTAATTTCGGATCTCATCCCATTCTTCCTATCCTTTAGCTAAAGTGCACCTCAATGTCCATGATTACTGGGGAAGTGCAAATAGCCATAAGGAAAGACAATGCCTGTGTCATGACATTCATTTATTATTGGGTAATGACTTGGTAGGAGATCGAGTGGTTCCCTAACATAAAGATCGACTCTCCCTTATCAACTCCACACTGACAGCAAAACTATTCCTCATCTTTTCCCATCTTGTGCTGTCACCGGTCACAGAGTGTGCGAAATAGGCCCTCTTCATCTAAAACCACCTCTAATATTTTCCACAGAAGATCTGTACAATAAGACAATTAGTAAGGATAGGCTAGTTAAAGCCCAACAATCTGATCCATCTTTGACTAGAAAACTTCATCATGCAGCAGTTGAGGTAAGATTTTAACACCTTCCGTGTTTTATTATCATGAAGGGGGTTTTGATGAGGGCCTATAGGCCCCCTGAGCTTGCCCAGCTAGACACGTGGTCTGAAATACATCAAGTGGTAATTCCCACCTCAGTCAGACCAGCATTAATTGCCCTTGCCCATGATGGTATTTCAGGACATTTGGGAATCCTGAAAACATATAAAAGCTCCTCCAACACTATTATTGGCCTGGACTTAGGAAGGATGTGTCAAAATACCTATAATCTTGTCATATTTGTCAAATGGTAGGAAAACCAAATGAAAGTATACCAGCAGCTCCCATTAAGCCCATCCCAGTATTTTCTACACCATTTGAAAAGATTGTTGTGGATTGTGTGGGCCATTACCAAAGACTAAGAAGGAAATCAATTCCTGCTCACAGTTATGGATACCAGTACACGTTATCCTGAGGCTTTTCCCCTTAAAAGCATCACTTCAAAAAATGTAATCAAACATCTTTTGCACCTTTTCACTTCAGTGGGCATTCCTAAAGAGATCTAATCCGATCAGGGCACCAATTTTACGAGCAATCTTTTCAAACAGGTGATGAAAGACCTCAGTGTGGACCATTGTACATCTTCGGCTTACCACCCACAATCCCAAGGTTGCTTGGAACGGTTCCATCAAACTTTCAAATCAATGCTAAAAATATACTGTATAGAACACCAAAAGGAATGGGATGAAAGCATAGACTTGTTACTCTTTGCCATCAGGGAATGTCCCCAGGAGTCATTGGGTTTCTCCCCGTTCGAGTTACTATATGGGAGACAAATTAAGGGACCCCTTAAAATAGTAAAGGAGCAGTGGTTTGACACTCCATCTATTAAGCCCGCAACAGTTTCCCAATACATTGACACTTTAAGGGACAAATTAACTGAAGTCCGAACCATTGCTCAGTCAAACTTAAAAAAAGTCCAAGAAAAATGGTGAAGTCCCAACCTAAATTAGTTAAAAGATCATTTTCTCCAGGTGACAAAGTGTTACTCTTTCTACCCATTCCAGGCTCTCCCCTTAAAAGCAAGTTTACTGGTCCCTATATAGTTGCTAATAAAACTATCTCCTCTCAACTATATAGTCCATACTCCTGATCGCAGGAAAGATTCACAACTTGTTCACATTAATCTCATGAAACTTTACCATTCCAGGCAGTCAGAGGAAGACATCCCAGAGGCTATAAGCCTACCTGTATTGCATACAGTTTTGTCAGGGCCGGAGCCGGAGACAGATGACATGGACCTATTGGAGAATTTAGACTTCCCTCTACCTAAAGAAAACCCTGCTAACAGTCACATACTCAACAACTTGGATGAGTATTTT
>NW_024747236.1:0-11742 GCF_018991925.1 Homarus americanus
GTGTTAGTGTACTACAGTGTTTGTGTATTAGTGTACACAGTGTTGTGGTAGTGTACCACAGTGTTGTGTGTTAGTGTACTACAGTGTTGTGTATTAGTGTACCCCACAGTGTTGTGTGTTGAGTGTACTACAGTGTTGTGTGTTAGTGTACCACAGTGTTGTGTGTTAGTGTACCACAGTGTTGTGTGTTAGTGTACTACAGTGTTGTGTGTTAGTGTACTACAGTGTTGTGTGTTACTGTACTGCAGTGTTGTGTGTTAGTGTACTACAGTGTTGTGTGTTAGTGTACTACAGTGTTGTGTGTTAGTGTACCACAGTGTTGTGTGTTAGTGTACCACAGTGTTGTGTGTTAGTGTACAACAGTGCTGTGTGTTACTGCACCACAGTGTTGTGTGTTACTGTACTACAGTGATGTGTGTTAGTGTACTGCAGTGTTGTGTGTTAGTGTACCACAGTATTATGTGTTAGTCAACTACAGTGTTCTGTGTTAGTGTACCACAGTGTTGTGTGTTAGTGTACTACAGTGTTGTGTTAGTGTACCACAGTGTTGTGTGTTAGTGTACCACAGTGTTGTGTGTTAGTATACCACAGTGTTGTGTGTTAGTATACTACAGTGTTGTGTGCCAGTGTACCACAGTGTTGTGCGCTAGTGTACCACAGTGCTGTTTGTTAGTGTACCACAGTGTTGTGTGTTAGTGTACCACAGTGTTGTGTGTGTTAGTGCACTCACAGTGTTGTGTGTTAGTGTACTACAGTGTTGTGTATTAGTGTACCACAGTGTTGTGTGTTAGTGTACTGCTGGTGTTGTGTGTTAGTGTACTACAGTGTTGTGTGTTAGTGTACTACAGTGTTGTGTGTTAGTGTACTACAGTGTTGTGTAATATGTGAATACAGTGTTGTGTAAGCGAAAGACTACAGTGTTGTAGTATTAGTGTACTACAGTGTTGTGTGTTAGTGCACCACAGTGTTGTGTGTTAGTGTACTACAGTGTTGTGTATTAGTGTACCACAGTGTTGTGTGTTAGTGCACCACAGTGTTGTGTGTTAGTGCACCACAGTGTTGTGTGTTAGTGTACTACAGTGTTTTGTATTAGTGTACCACAGTGTTGTGTGTTAGTGTACTACAGTGTTGTGTGTTAGTGTACCACAGTGTTGTGTATTAGTGTACTACAGTGTTGTGTGTTAGTGTACTACAGTGTTGTGTGTTAGTGTACTACAGTGTTGTGTGTTAGTGTACTACAGTGTTGTGTGTTGGTGTACTACAGTGTTGTGTGTTAGTGTACTACAGTGTTGTGTGTTGGTGTACTACAGTGTGTGTTGGTGTACTACAGTGTTGTGTGTTAGTGTACTACAGTGTTGTGTGTTAGTGTACTACAGTGTTGTGTGTTAGTGTACTACAGTGTTGTGTGTTAGTGTACTACAGTGTTGTGTGTTGGTGTACTACAGTGTTGTGTGTTGGTGTACTACAGTGTTGTGTGTTAGTGTACTACAGTGTTGTTTGTTAGTGTACTACAGTGTTGTGTGTTAGTGTACTACAGTGTTGTGTGTTAGTGCACCACAGTGTTGTGTATTAGTGTACCAGTGTTGTGTGTTATGTACCTACCTGTTGTGTGTTAGTGCAACACAGTGTTGTGTGTTAGTGTACCACAGTGTTGTGTGTTAGTGCACCACAGTGTTGTGTTAGTGTACTCCAGTGTTGTGTGTTAGTGTACCACAGTGTTGTGTGTTAGTGCACCACAGTGTTGTTTGTTAGTGTACTATAGTGTTGTGTGTTAGTGCAACACAGTGTTGTGTGTTAGTGTACTGCAGTGTTGTGTGTTAGTGTACCACAGTGTTGTGTGTTAGTGTACCATAGTGTTGTGTGTTAGTGCACCACAGTGTTGTGTATTAGTGTACCAGTGTTGTTTGTTATGCACCTACGTGTTGTGTGTTAGTGCAACACAGTGTTGAGTGTTAGTGTACCACAGTGTTGTGTGTTAGTGCACCACAGTGTTGTGTTAGTGTACTCCAGTGTTGTGTGTTAGTGTACCACAGTGTTGTGTGTTAGTGCACGACAGTGTTGTTTGTTAGTGTACTATAGTGTTGTGTGTTAGTGCAACACAGTGTTGTGTGTTAGTGTACTGCAGTGTTGTGTGTTAGTGTACCACAGTGTTGTGTGTTAGTGTACCATAGTGTTGTGTGTTAGTGTACTACAGTGTTTAAAGAGTATTACAATATACCCTGTATGGTTCTTAAATTAGTATCGAGAACAACTCCAACTACGGTGTAATGTATGAATTGAATGCAGCCCCTTTTAATTACGGAATAGTTCATGATTGAAGTTGAGAAACTTAAAATGTATAACCATATTTACAAACGCTTACTACTAATAACAAAGAAATATAGCTAGTTACTGCTATACGCTTTGTTGTTGTTCTAGGCTGGACGCTTTAGTCTGATAGACAATGATTATATTTTAATTTGTCTTCTAAAACTAGAAGGACATAAGTAAACAAAGAGTAAACGCACTCATTATGTTGAGTGTCTCTCACGTATCATAACCATAGTTGTGTGTCATACAGCATTTACTTTGCTCTTAAGAATATGAAGATTTTGTTATGAACAAAAGTTATATCACAAACACAATTTGTTTTGAAGCTCCATAACATGTACCATTCCTCTGGGTCTGGCAGCTTCATTAATTTACATCATGCACACATACAGGGTTGGATACATGTGGGGAAGTTTCAGATGTTGACATTATAGCACATTTTTCAACCTTCGAGACACAATCTCAGATAGTTCTATGAATCTCATTTACTTGATTGTGTACAGTTTTGTGTAATGTTAAGTTATATAGCCTATTGTTTCCTAATATGGATTGAATAAATACGTGAATTTACTGTCAGTGAACAAAGGTTTATTTCTTAAATATATTATGTTCTGGTCCGAAGGGGAAGCCAGTGATGTCATCTACGGTACCGTCATCGTTAATGACAAGTATGTCATGTTCCCGGTAGCCGCCGGCGCCTGGCTCGCCCTCGGGGATGGTCACCATGGGCTCCATAGACACAACCATGCCAGGCTCCAGTACTGTGTCTATATCCTCACGTAGCTCCAGATCTGTCAACATATAACTGTTGTTATTTCCCGCCACCAAATGTTAGCCGAGTGAAGAAACTCGTACTAAATTGAAGTGTTCCTTCCATTACTCAGTCAAATAACATCTGATTTGTTTCATATTTGGTGACCATCAACAGGAGGATCATGATAGGTTTATACCCAATATCATCACCTCAAACTAAACATGTTCATAATTTATTATCTGCATTTCAGTGAATTTTGACACGAAATACAGTACACCTGTTGTCCGCCACACATAGTCCATAGGCACATAAGGTGTACCTCCTCTCGCCTGTCACGTACAGGATACTTACACTTGAAACTAACCAAGGCCGTTTTGGCTGCCCACATACAATAAACCTCCTCTTGTCCACCACACACTCAACAAGGTCACATTCAATAGTACCCAACAGGGTCACAATCAATAGTACTCAACAGGGTCACACTCAATAGAATTAAACAAGCTTACAATGGACTCCCTCAACTGTGTTCAACAGGACATACAGAACACTACTCAGCAGGGCACATTCAAAGGTACTCAACCAGACATACTCAAAAGTAAAGTACTCGACAAGATTCACTCAATAGTACTCAACAGAACACTCAATAATGCTCAACTGGACACACCACAATACTGAACACGACGCTCAACAGTACTGAACAGGACACACTCAATAGTACTCAACAGGGTACACACAACAGTACTCAACAGGGTACACACAATAGTACTCAACAGGACACACACAACAGTACTCAACAGTGCACACACAACAGTACTCAACAGGGCACACACAACAGTACTCAACAGGGCACACACAACAGTACTCAACAGGGCACACACAACAGCACACACACACACACAACAGTACTCAACAAGGTACACACAACTGTACTCAACAGGGCACACACAACTGTACTCAACAGGGCACACACAACTGTACTCAACAGGGCACACACAACAGTACTCAACAGGGCAAACACAACAGTACTCAACAGGGTACACACAACTGTACTCAACAGGGCACACACAACAGTACTCAACAGGGCACACACAACAGTAGTCAATGGGACACACTCAACAGTAGTCAATGGGACACACTCAACAGTAGTCAATGGGACACACTCAATAGTACTCAACAGTACTTGGTAATACTCAACAGGACATACTCAATAGTACTCAACAGTACTTGGTAATACTCAACAAGATGCAGTTAACAGTACTCAACAGGACATACTCAATAGCATTTAATAGGACTCACTTAACAGTAATGTTGAAAATTGGGATATAGATCAATAATCTCTAAGGACTGTCAAATCAGTTTAAAATCAATTGTAGGAAAATTGCTGTGAACAATAATTTCAAACACAATTCGAAATCACTTGAAGAAACACAAGTTGATCAATGATTCCCATCATGGCTTCACAAGTGGGCGTTCATGTCTGACAATCTATTATCATTCTTTTCAAATATTTTCGAATCAGTGTATGCTGGACACGATTATGCTGTACTTTACCTCGACTTTAGCAAAGCCTTTGACAGGGTCCCCCACGAAAGATAATATGTGAAGTGGAGGCACATGGCATTGATAGATATTCTAAATTGGATTAGGGCGTGGTTAAAGGACAGGAAACATAGTAAGTAAGCTTTAATGGCACCAAATCCAATTGGGTAACATAAATGACATCGTACTGTATAGACGAAGAGAGCACTGTAGTGGATGTCTCCCCTACAAACTAACTGCGTAGCAGCCCACCACCTGCCATCACATTCCAATGTGCCGCCTTCCCTAGCAACCAAGCGTATCCGCATTCCAATGCCCGCCGTATCTTAGCAACGGAACTATTCACCGGCTACTTCTCGGGTTTTCCCACCATGACTCATAGCCGCTGCTGGGTGTATATAAGCTCTGTCTCTCCCTTGAGATTCAGTCAGACCATTCTTCTTGAACTAGCAACACCTCCTCCTCCGCCGCTGCCTGGCTGCCCCTCGCATCTCCTCGCCTGCCTGGCGGTCCTCGCTCCCGCCAGCGAGCATGTCCTTCTCTGAGCTTCCTCACCAACCAATTCTCATTCTGGCCCATCTTCCTGAACAAGCAACATCTCCTCCAGCAAGCTCCACGCTGTTAACATTTCATTCAACCAGGAGGCCAGCAACAGGCAACACCTTCTCTAACGAAGCTCCTGCACATCTACCTCCTTCGACAAGCTACTCACCGCACGTCTCTACCAAGCAGCCCCTCACCACACAGCACCTCCAGCACCAGACTGTCTATCATATAACTTATATATTATACAAGAATACCACATTAGAGTTTCCTTCCATCCTGAGTGCTAGACAACATTAATATCTCGATACCCCTACAATGGTGACTCCCGGAGATTAGCACTCACACAGGATGGAGGAGACACTGATCACGCTCCCACTCTTCAAGCAGACACCAGCTCCTCTTCCTGCCTCACGCACCACATTCTGACGACCCCAGCACACCCGTCCTGCCTCAGACGCCGACCCAGCAGTACCTGCCGTGAGGGAAGCACACAACATCCATCGCCTCCACACCCCCTCTTTTCTCCCTCAGGTACTCCCTGCTAATGTCCTGCACCCTGCTGCTGTCGTGGACCCAGCTGCTGTCACGAGCCCTAATCCGCTTCTGCTGACCCAGCCCCTGCTCCTGATCCAGGCCCACACACACCCCAGCAGGCGCATCTGACGACCCTGTACCTGTCGTGAGGGAAGAACATTCATCGCCTCCACACACCCTTTTTCTCCCTTCTCCCACAGATCGTGTGTATCTAGACAGTTGTATTTCAGCGATCGGCTCATCACGCCATCGCCGTTGTCTCACATGAGGCATGCACCGCCCGGTCTTCCTCACATGTGCTAAGCAACTCTACAAACAACAAGTCTCCTACACCGCCTGGAGGGGAGGGGGAGTATTGTAGTGGATGTCTCCCCTACAAACTAACTGCGTAGCAGCCCACCACCTGCCATCACATTCCAATGTGCCGCCTTCCCTAGCAACCAAGCGTATCCGCATTCCAATGCCCGCCGTATCTTAGCAACGGAACTATTCACCGGCTACTTCTCGGGTTTTCCCACCATGACTCATAGCCGCTGCTGGGTGTATATAAGCTCTGTCTCTCCATTGAGATTCAGTCAGACCATTCTTCCTGAACAAGCAACACCTCCTCCTCCGCCGCTGCCTGGCTGCCCCTCGCATCTCCTCGCCTGCCTGGCGGTCTTCGCTCCCGCCAGCGAGCATGTCCTTCTCTGAGCTTCCTCACCAACCAACTCTCATTCTGCCCATTTTCCTGAACACGCAACACCTCCTCCAGCAAGCTCCTAGCTGTCCAGCATTCATTCAACCAGGAGGCCAGCAACAGGCAACATCTTCTCTAACGAAGCTCCTGCACATCTACCTCCTTCAACAAGCTACTCACCGCACGTCTCTACCAAGCAGCCCCTCACCACACAGCACCTCCAGCACCAGACTGTCTATCATATAACTTATATATTATACAAGAAAACCACATGTAGAGTTTCCTTCCATCCTGAGTGCTAGACAACATTAATATCTCGATACCCCTACAGCACCATAAGTAAATTTGTTGATGACACAAAAATAGAGCGGGTAATTAAATTTGACGAGGACTCGGTAAAACTACAGGAAGATCTGAAAAAATATTTTGCATGATCTGAAAAATGGCAGATGAAATTTAATGTGGAAAAGTGTAAAGTACTTAACCTAGGAGATGTAAATAGAGAAACCAGATATGTGAAGAACGGTGACAGAGAAATCCGACTCTGATATATATATCTAGGGTAATGATGAGTAGGAATCTTAAACCAAGATGCGTAATTTATCGAAACAAGGCTAATAAAGTACTTGGGTTCATATAAAAATGCTTTAGTTACAAGACTAACGAGGTCATCCTAAGACTATATCTTGCGCTTGTGAGACCCAGTATGGGCCAATAGGACCGCTGCAGTTTCCTCCATTCTTATGTTCTTATCTATTCCACAGAACACACTCAGTACTACTCGACAGTTCTGAACAGGACACACTCAATAGGACTTCACAAAGTTAACAGGACACACTTAACAGTACTCAACAGGACACAACCAACAGTACTCAAAAGGGTACACACAACAGTACTCAACAGGACACACTTAACAGTACTCAACACGGCAGACTCAACAGGACATAACCAACAGTATAGAGAATGTGTTCTAAGAATATTGTCCGATAAAAACTAATTAACAATTTAACTAAGGAGATGTTCAGCAGCAAAAGTTTGCTTGTTCTTCTGTCGGTGATAAATTGAGCTGGAAATAATATACTATAATGTTTAAACATGGTAACTTATGCAGGGCCTTCTAACATATAAACTGAATGTGAGTGTGGGAAACTGCTGCTCTTTGTGAGGCAGAAGTTGAATTTACGTGTTGTTAAAATGTACTAGAAAGATGTTGCGAGAGTTAATCAAGGTGTTGGTGAACAAGTAGCGTATGGTTTATCAAACATTAATATTAATACATTAGTTTGTGTTCATTATCTTGTATATATAGAAATGAAGGTCAACTTGTATTGCACACATTGTAAGGTATCATAAAAAATCTGACACACAAGCTATATCTACGATCATCAAATAAAGAGTTGTTAGAACATGACTCACCAGCCTCACGCCCGTAGTAGTGGCTGAGGACACCGAAGGAATGACCGTAGCCAAACATGCGGTACTTCAGAAGGCCGAACTGGGCAAACATTTCGTTTAGTTCTTGGGCAATCTCAGAACACTTGGCACCCGGCCGGATGAGTTCAATCCCCCGCTTGTGGACGGCCACGTTGGCTTCCCACACCTTGAGATGGGCATCGCTGCAGTGGTCAAAGAACCAAGTCCTCTCTAGTGCCGTGTAGTACCTGCAATACTCAACTGTTCTTTTACCATGTAATGACGGGACCCCCAGGCAGGGACCCGCTCACTCCAGTACTGTTAAAGTCCGGGAAGGTTGACCGAAAGTTAGGTGAGATAGTAGAAAGAAGAAAATAACAGTAGAAAGTAGAATGTAATTATACGATGTAATAGTACAAAGTGGACAAACTCCAGTAGACAGTAATAGTAGATGGTAGCCAAACTCCACTGAACAGTAATAGTAGATAGAAGACCAACCCCAGTAGACAGTAACAGTAGATAGTAAAAAAAAGTCCAGTAGACAGCAATAGTAGATAGTAGACAAAGTCCAGCAGACAGTAATAGTAGATAGTACACAAAAGTAATACACAGGAATTAAAGGTATTAGACACTGATGACAGATTGTAAACAGTAGGAAGAAGTTGACAGGCAGTATATTGTTGAAAGTAATCATGAATAGTAAAGAAACAATAAGTAGTAGGTAATAGGCATTTGTTAATGCTGTCGTCATATGAGTAAAGCCAAACAAATACAAAAATCAAATATGAGTTTCAACCAAAACTCATCTATACTTGTACAACTCTACATTACAAAATCACGTGTGATCAGTACATTACCTGAGTGAGCAAATTACACTTTCGTATTTCTTATGTTAATACTGATCTAATAAGCTATTATAAGGGAATAAGAAATTATCAAATAATTAACTTAAAGATTGTTGGAGATATTTTGCTATACTGTAGTGTGTGTGAGTGTACAACAGTCACCAGGTGGTGGGTTGATCATATCTAGAGCGTAAGAGGAGATTTACTTGAGGAAGCAGTGATGCTGACTCTCACCGGGTAACACACTCTCAGTAGAATTAAGTGGAAAGTCAAAGACGCCTTTCTGAGTGACAGTTGCCAGGTGATACATTCAGGAAGGGTACATAGTTAGAGAGAGGAATCAGTAATTATTCTGGATAAATAAAGCTACAAGGAAGTTGGAAAACAAAGTAATAAAGGAGTGACAATTGTATTTGGGGAGGTAGACGGTAACCAACTAACACTGTCGATGTGGTACAGAGCCAAAAAAGGAGGACAGCGTGTTTTATGTGCACAAGGAAAGAGAACGGCTGATTGATAGCATTAAAGGAAACCACTATAATAAGTAGACTGGAGGCAAACAAATAGGAGGTTTTGAACAAGGAAAAACGAACTGCAGAATTGAGAGAGCATTGTAATTTTGCAAGAGGTATCAACTGATAGTGACAGATACCTAATTCAAACAACAGAGAAAGAGATACAGATACTGGGTAATACAAAAGGGTATCAACTTGGTTACATACTGTACTAGTTTGAAACAGATGCAGGAAGAGCGTCAAGAAATCTTGCAGATGGGAAGTGGACAGAGGCTACCCAAACCCTCGTGCTGATAAAATTACAGTAAAAACTGAAGATGGGACTGAATTTTAGAGTGGAAATATTTGTTAAAAGACTGAGGAGTAAAAGGAGACTATGACTAAGGTAGAGTACAGAGAATTGAATGAAAAGTAAATGATTATAGAAGATGCAAGGAAAACAAATGGAATAATGATTGTGAGGCACAAAACCTTAGTTCAGAGACAAAATGTTACAAATACTGGAAGACTGAAGACTTAAGAAGGAATTTACAAGAAAGCAACAATGTAAAAGCAGTGTAGTGACATAATTAGCATGTAGAACAAAAGAAGCCGGATAAAAAAGGAGTGTCAGGCCAGGTGGACGAAAGAGATAGGAAGGTCACGGGTTGAACAAGAATAGGAACATAAGAATGGAGGAAACTGCAGCGGGCCTATTGGCCCATACTGGGCAGTCCCGTTTACACCCAACCCCTATTGCTCATATAAGCATCCAACCTAATGAGATAGATGATAAATGGATAGTTGTAGTTTGAGTCCAATAGAAAGAGGAACAAGTGGGAAGAACACATTAAGAGTTGTAAAATAAAAAGGAAACCCTAAGATTTAACAAATTTGTTTGGAAAAAATTAGTATAATGACGACAAACAGCCTGATAATTTTTAAAGGAGTAGTTTGAGCTGAAATAGACGAATATAAAAATAAAGAAAGTTTATCTTGTTGAAGGAATAATAATGGAATTCTCGAAGAACTTGGCAAAGAGGTCCTAGTCCTTACTAGGAGAGTCATATAAAAAGAATGGCAGGGAAATTTCATAAGGACAATAATGGTTCCTCTGGAAAAGAAACTGAATTCATCAGAATGTTTCACTTAATTATAGGACTAACAGCTTGGTTTCAAACAAATTTAAGATCACTGCTTAAAGTTGTGAGGTGGATGGCAAAAGTAAAATTCCAACAACGTTACTGGGCAAAATGAATTTGGAGATAAGGGGATGCGAAAGAACAGGAGTTGTGAATATGTCAATTTAAGCGCGCAAAGTGGAAAATTTAAGAGTTTCAAAATCTCTAGAGACCAAAATTATACATTTTATATGATAATCGAAATATGGCTTCAAAATTCGGATTTGACCACCCCTAGCTACTTATATTTTTTGTTGAAATTCACGAAAAATTTGCAAATTTTGCATATTTTTATTGTATGTAACGACATTTTACCAGACAGAATTCTTGAACTTTACCAAGGTGGCCATGTCTTCCTTGCTCCTGCTCCTGGACACGAGCTCCCTACTGGCCACTTGGCCCCTGATGTACGCCTCCATCTCTTTTGAGTAAACATGTTGTGCTGCTTCAGTTTTAATCCTTACACAACTCTCTACTAACTGTGTGTGTGTGTGTGTGTGTGTGTAGGCCATGTAGGAACTTCCATTGGTCTATCCAGAAACTCCATGATTGCAGCAGTGGAGAAGGAGCATGCCAGAGGAGGATCGGTTACCCCAGAGTTCCATTCAATAAGCTCCGAGAGTTTGATGGCATCTGGGTTGACGTTAGGAGTCCCCCTGGGTCAGACACTGCAGTCTCCTACCTTTGTGTCCTCATCTCCCTCACCTCTGATTTCCAGTATCCTTTTCACAGCTTCCCTCCTCTCCTCCTCCACCTCACTACACAGAATGGCCTGAAGCACAGCCTCAGAGTGTGCATACCAGACTGATCTCTTCACTGTAGGCATCACTATTCCTACGAACTCCTTCGTCTGACTTGTGAGCAGTTTCAGCTTTTACAGTACATACCTGGGACCCTCCACCCAGCTGTGACTTAACTTGATGCTGAAGCAGTTTGGCATATAGACTCCCACTATGAATTCCACAATTATCCTCAGATGTTTCAGGTTCCTACCCTTCAGCCCAGGTTTGGAAATCCACAATCTGCATAACGTTAAAGCAGAGCAGTGGTGAGCCACCTACTGTGACAGGAATGGCCCAATCTACAAGAGAGCTAGACTCTGAGTTACCTCTTTTGTTCTGTTGACCGTGATGATTCTGTATCCATATAATTGGTCTGCGCTGAGATTGGGTAGAGGAGGACCAACAGTGATCCTTTTGAGCCTTGGGCTGATCTCCAGTTCAGTGGAAGTGTCTAACATCTTCCCTAAAGGCCCCGACCACTTGTTGTTGCTCAATGTCTTTCCATCCAGTGCAGTTACTAGGTGTCTGAGACTCGGCTCCCCCGTGTGCGAGTCACAGACAATCCACACCAACTTTCTGCCGAGCTTGGCCTCTACCTCAGGCATTACTCCTCCCTCCCAGCCAGTATTCACATTAGTGCTGTCACCTATGGCCAAAAGGATTCT
>NW_024747237.1:0-5282 GCF_018991925.1 Homarus americanus
ACTTTGTTTCACTCGATTTGGAGCCTTTGTTATACTTGATCAGGGGGCTTTGTTATACTCGATTAGGGGACTTTGTTATACTCGACCAGGGGACTTTGTTATACTCGATCAGGGGCCTTTGTTATACTTGATCAGGGGGCTTTGTTAAACTCGATCAGGGGACTTTTTTATTCTCGATAAGGGGGTCTTTGTTATACTCGATCAGGGGGCTTTGTTATACTCGATCAGGGAACTTTGTTATACTCGATCAGGGGCCATTGTCATAATCGTTCAGGGGAATTTGTTATACTCGACCAGGGGACTTTGTTATACTCGATCTGGAGCCTTTGTTATACTTGATCAGGGGGCTTTGTTATACTCGATCAGGGGACTTAGTTATTCTCGATAAGGGGGACTTCGGTATACTCGATGAGAGGGCTTTGTTATGCTCGATCAGGGAAATTTTGTTTTACTCGATCATGGGCCTTTGTTATACTGGATTAGGGGACTTTGTTATACACGACCAGGGCACTTTGTTATATTCGTTTTGGGGCCTTTGTTATACTTGATCAGGGGGCTTTGTTATACTCGATCAAGGGACATTGTTATTCTCGATAAGGGGGACTTTGTTATACTCAATTAGGGGGCTTTGTTATACTCGATCAGGGAACTTTGTTATACTCGATGAGGGGCCTTTGTTATACTCGATCAGAGGCGTTTGTTATACTCGATTAGGGGACTTTGTTATACTCGATCAGGAGAATTTGTTATACTCGATCAGGGGCCTTTGTTATAATCGTTCAGGGGACTTTGTTATACTCGACCAGGGGACTTTGTTATACTCGATCTGGAGCCTTTGTTATACTTGATCAGGGGGTGTTGTTATACTCGATCAGGGGACTTAGTTATTCTCGATAAGGGGGACGTTGTTATACTCGATGAGGGGGCTTTGTTATACTCGATCAGGGAAATTTTGTTATACTCGATCATGGGCCTTTGTTATACTCGATCAGAGGTTATTGTTACACTCGATCAGGGGCCTTTGTTATACTTCATTCGGCGGCTTTGTTATACTCGATCAGGGGACTTTGTTATTCAAGATAAGGGGGGCTTTGTTATACTCGATCAGGGGGCTTTGTTATACTCGATCAGGGAACTTTGTTATACTCGATCAGTTTTGCTTATACTCTGTTCAGGGCGTCTTTGTTATACCCGACCATGGGACTTGTTATACTCTGGATCAGGGGCCTTTGTTAAACCTGATCAGGGCCCCTTTGTTATACTCGATCAGGGACTTTGTTATACTTGATCAGGCGACTTTTGTTATAATACTCGATCAAGGGGCTTTGTTAAACCTGATCAGGAACTTTTGTTTATACTTCCGGGATCAGGGGCCTTTTGTTATAATCGTTCAGGGACTAGCAGCACGATCAGGGGACTTTGTTATACTCGACCAGGGGCCTTTGTTATACTGGATCAGGGGCCTTTGTCATACTCGATAAGGGGACTTTGTTATTCTTGATGAGGGGCCTTTGTTATACTCGATGAGGGGACTTTTTATACTCGATCAGGGGACTTTGTTATACTCGATCAGGGAACCTTGTTATACTCGATCAGGGGGCTTTGTTGTACTCGATGAGGGGCCTTGTTATACTCGATAAGGGACTTTCTTATACCGATCAGTACTTGGTTATACTCGACCAGGAGACTTTTGTTATACCTGATCGGGGGGGCCTTTGTTATACTTGCAGGATCAGGGGGCTTGTTATACTCAATCAGCGTGACATTGTTATTCTCGGATAAGGGACTTTGTTATACACGATCATGGGACTTTGTTATACTCGATCAGGGGACTTTGTTATACTCGATCAGGTGACTTTGTTATATTCGATGAGGGACTTTGTTATTCTCGACCATGGGACTTTGTTATACTCGATGAGTGGCCTTTGTTATACTCGATGAGGGACTTTGTTCTACTCGATCATGGGAATTTTTTATACTCGATTAGGGGACTTCGTTATATTCGATGAGGGGACTTTGTTATAATCGTTCAGGGGACTTTGTTATACCCGGGATGAGGGCCTTTTGTTATACTCGACTCAGGGCCTTTGTTATACCCGATCAGGGGACTTTGTTATAATCGATCAGAGGACTTTGTTATACTCTATGAGGGGGCTTTGTTATCCTCGATCAGGGAACTTTATTATACTCGGTGAGGGGACTTTGATATACTGGATCAGGGGACTTTGTTTTACTCGATGAGGGGGCTTTGTTATACTCGATCAGGGGACTTTGTTATACTCGATCAAGGGCCTTTGTTATACTCGATCAGGGGCCTTTGTTATACTCGATTAGGGGACTTTGTTATACTCGACCTTGGACTTTGTTATACTCGATTTGGAGCCTTTGTTATACTTGATTATGGCGCTTTGTTATACTCGATCAGGGGACTTTGTTATTCTCGATAAGGGGGACTTTGATATACTCGATGAGGGGGCTCTGTTTTACTCGATCAGGGTAGTTTGTTATACTCGATCAGGGGCCTTTGTTATACTCGATCAGGACTTTGTTATACTCGACCAGGGACTTTGTTATACTCAGATCAGGGCCTTATACTTGGATCAGGGGCTTTTGTTATACTCTGGATCAGGGGACTTTTGTTATTCTCGATAAGGGGTCTTTTAAGTTATACTCGATCAGGGGACTTTGTTATACTTGATCAGCTTTTGTTATACTCGATCAGGGGACTTTGTTATTCAAGATAAGGGGGGCTTTGTTATACACGATCAGGGGGCTTTGTTATACTCGATCAGGGGACTTTGTTATATTTCGATGAGAGGACTTTTTTATACTCGATCATGGAACTTTGTTATACTCGATCAGGGGCCTTTGTTATACTCGATCAGGGGACTTTGTTATACTCGACCAGGGTACTTTGTTATACTCGATGAGGGACCTTTGTTATACTTGATCAGGGGGCTTTGTTATACTTGATTAGGGGACTTTGTTATTCTCGATAAGGGGGTCTTTGTTATACTCGATCAGGGAGCTTTGTTATAATCGATCAGGGAACTTTGTTATACTCGATCAGGGGCCTTTGTTATACTCGTTCAGGCGACTTTGATATACTCGAACAGGGGACTTTGTTATACTCGATCAGGGGCCTTTGTTAAACTCGATCAGGGACCTTTGTTATCCTCTATCAGGGGACTTTGTTATACTCGATCAGGGGACTATGCTATTCTCGATCAAGGGGCTTTGTTATACTCGATCAGGGAACTTTGTTATACTCGATCAGGGGCCTTTGTTATAATCGTTCAGGGGACTTTGTTATACTCGACTAGGGGACTTTGTTATACTCGATCAGGGGACTTTGTTATACTCGATCAGAGGACTTTGTTATACTCGATCAGGGGACTTTGTTATACTCGATCAGGGGACTTTGTTATACTCGATCCGGGGAGTTTCTTATAATTCTACCAGGGGACTTTGTTATACTCGTTGAGGGGCCTTTGTTATACTTGATCTGGGGCCTTTGTTATACTTGATCAAGGGCCTTTGTTATACTCGATCAGGGAACTTTGTTATACTCGATCAGGGGCCTTTGTTATACTCGTTTAGGTGTCTTTGTTATACTCGACCAGAGGACTTTGTTATCCTCGATCAGGGGACTTTGTTATACTCGATGAGCGGGCTTTGTTATACTCGATCAGGGGGCATTGTTATAGACTTTTAGGGTCCTTTGTTATACTCCAGCAGGGGCCTTTGTTATACTCGTTCAGGGGACTTTGTTATACTCGAAAAGGGGACTTTGTTATACTCGATCTAGGGCCTTTGTTATACTTGATCAGGGGACTTTGTTATAGTCGACCAGGGGACTTTGTCATACTCGATCAGGGGGCTTTGTTATACTCGATCAGGGGGCTTTGTTATACTCGACCAGGGGACTTTGTTATACTCGATCTGGAGCCTTTGTTATTCTTGATCAGGGGGCTTTGTTATACTCGATCAGGGAACTTAGTTATTCTCGATAAGGGGGACTTTGTTATACTCGATGAGGGGGCTTTGTTATACTCGATCAGGGAAATTTTGTTATTCTCGATCATGGGCCTTTGTTAAACTCGATTAGGGGACTTTGTTATGCTCGACCAGGGGACTTTGTTATACTCGATGAGGGCCTTTGTTATACTTGATCAAAGGGCTTTGTTATACTCGATCAGTGGACATTGTTATTCTCGATAAGGGGGACTTTGTTATTCTCAATTAGGGGACTTTGTTATATCGATCAGGGAACTTTGTTATACTCGATCAGGGGCCTTTGTTATACTCGTTCAGGCGCTTTTGTTATATTCGATCAGGGGGCTTTGTTATACTCGATCAGGGGCCTTTGTTATAATCGTTCAGGGGACTATGTTATACTCGAACAGGGGACCTTGTTATACTCGATCAGGGGACTTTGTTATACTCGATCAGGGGACTTTCTTATATTCTATGAGGGACTTTGTGATTCTCGATCATGGGACTTTGTTATACTCGATGAGGGGACTTTGTTATATTCGATGAGGGGACTTTTTTATACTCGACCATGGGACTTTGTTATACTCTATGGGGGACTGTTATACTTGATCAGAAATTTGTTATATACTCGATCAGGGCCTTTATTTATAATCGTTCGAGGACTTAGTTATACTTTCGATCGAGGGGACTTTGTATACTTTCTATTGAGGGAGTTTGTTATACTCAACTCCAGGGACTTTGTTGTGTACTTTCGAATCAGAAGGACCTTTGTTAAAACTCGATGGGGGCGCTGTTATACTCGATCAGGGACTTTGTTATATATATCGATCAGGGGACTTTGTTATACTCGATTAGGGGGCTTTGTTATACTCGATCAGGGAACTTTGTTATACTCGATCAGGGACTTTGTTATACTCGATCAGGGGACTTTGTTATACTCGATCAGGGGACTTTCTTATACTGATCAGGGGACTGTTATACTCGACCAGGGGACTTTGTTATACTCGATCAGGGGCCTTTGTTATACTTGATCAGGGGGCTTTGTTATACTCAATCAGGGGACATTGTTATTCTCGATAAGGGGGACTTTGCTATACTCAATTAGGGGGCTTTGTTATACTCGATCAGGGAACTTTGTTATACTCGATCAGGGGCCTTTGTTATACTCGCTCAGGCGCTTTTGTTATATTCGATCAGGGGACTTTGTTATACTCGATTAGGGGACTTTGTTATACTCGATCAGGGGACTTTGTTATATTCGATGAGGGACTTTGTTATTCTCGATC